>NC_086451.1:290372000-290409500 GCF_028390025.1 Pseudophryne corroboree
TAGAATGCTTAATATTTGTAGACACTCCCTTACTTATCTGTGTAAGCCTGAATCTTCAGTGATGGTCCCTAGGACCAGGGGGATGCTGGGAAGTGGGTAGTCCAGTGTGCAGTGTGCCTGGAGTTGGTGATGAATTAAACAGCACAGCAGTGAACTCACATGTCTCTGTGTCCTGATGACTGGATTTACAAAAATATGAACAAAACATGGTGTCAGAAGAAATTTAACTTGAACTGCTAGTGGTCTCAGAGTGTGAAAGAATCTTGCAGAAGTTTGTAAGGCTGTGATACTCAGTGTCTGCAAAGCCTGCCGTGTGCTCCTCTCTTCAAACAGTGAGTAACCATGGATAAACTGGCTCCTCCAACAGGCATGCTGATGTCTGGTAACTTGTCTTAAAACTGGAAAAGATTTAAGCAAAGGTTTAATATATATCTTGCTGCATGTGGAGCTGATACAGAGGCTGACAAAACTAAGGCATCCATTTTCCTCCATGTGATAGGAGAGGATGTGCTGGACATTTATAATAGTTTTCAGTTTGCTGAGGGGCAGAATATGGTGCTATCTTCTATAATGCAAAAGTTTGAAGATTACTTTGTGCCAAGGAAAAATGTGACATATGAAAGATATGTTTTTCACATGTGATCAGAAGTTTGTAGAAGGATTTGATCAGTATGTTACAGAGCTGCAATCACTCAGTAAAACCTGTGAGTTTGGTGATTTAAAGGATTCACTGATTAGAGATTGTATTGTCTGTGGAATACCTGATAATGGACTGCTGAGAGAGCAAGACCTAACACTAGACAAGGCAGTGACTATGTGTAGATCTGCAGAAATAACTAGATTTCAAGCCAAAACGTTACACAAGGAAGCTGATGTACATGTAGTGCAGAAAAAAGAGCCAAGCAAACCTCCATTCTCAAGAATGAAGTCAATCTTTGCAAGGCATGGTGTTCCTATGGAAGTGTTCACTGACAATGGTCCTCAGTTTTCCAGTACTGAATTTAGACAATTTGCTGATGAGTGGGAATTTGTCCATACTACGTCAAGTCTCCACTATCCACGCTCAAATGGGTTGGTGGAAAGTTCAGTAAAACTGTAAAGAGTCTCATGAAAAAAGCTCAAGAAGGTAAAAAAGATTCCTACAAAAGTCTTTTAATCTACCGCAGTACTCCTTTACAGAATGGACTTTCTCCTGCACAAATGCTGATGGGAAGGAGGAATAGAGCAAATCTCCCGATACATGATGAACTACTTAATACACATAACTCAGCGTTGGTCAGACTGAGTAAGGAATGTCAACAGGCGAAACAGAAACTGCTCTATGACAGACGAACAAAAAGCTTATCTGATCTAAAATCGGGTGACCAAGTCCGTCTCAGAGATCACGAGAAAGGTATTTGGGTGCAGAAAGGTATTGTGCAAGCACAAGTAGCACCAAGATCTTATACTATACGTACAGAGCGTGGAACGGAAGTAAGAAGAAATCGGGTGGATTTAAGATCTCAACCTAACCATAATGAAGACAACATGACTGAAGAATACCCTTCATCTGACATGTATGATGATCCTGATAATGGTGAACCAACCACGATTCTAGAAAGGTCCAACATGGTCGATGAAACACAGAATGTGTATGAAAGACCCAAAAGGGAAATACGCAGACCTGAGAGACTCATTGAAACGTGTTAGATGATGTTCTTAATATGACGTTAATTGTTGCATTGAAGCGTATAGGGCTTATCTTTAAAAAAAAAGAGGATGTGATGTTAGTGTATTAGAATGCTTAATATTTGTAGACACTCCCTTACTTATCTGTGTAAGCCTGAATCTTCAGTGATGGTCCCTAGGACCAGGGGGATGCTGGGAAGTGTGTTGTCCAGTGTGCAGTGTGCCTGGAGTTGGTGATGAATTAAACAGCACAGCAGTGAACTCACATGTCTCTGTGTCCTGATGACTGGATTTACAAAAATATGAACAAAACAGTTGCTGTGGGACCCATAATTCTTAAGTCATATACCAGCTTGGAATGGGGCTTTTAGTTGCGTGTTTACATGTGTATTTTATAAAATGTGGTAAGTGGGTAATTAATTTGATTTACTATTTGTATATTTGAATAAATCAGTGTTGGCTGCATTTTTTATTATATGTATTTACATGTGTTTAATTAGTTTATTAACAAATAAGAGCAGCATCACCTTTCAGTGAGGGAACAAACAGTAGATCCCATGTTACTAAAGACCAGCCATCATTGATATATACAGTAGTTTGGGAAGTGAAAAACAGAACAATAAACCATATAATACAGCAGGTGGCAGGAGAGAGCCATCTTCATGCACAGCCACCTATAACTGGGAGTTCTGTTTGTCCAGCAGAAGATCCGACTTTGAAAGAGTTGTTTTTTTCTCTTGTTTTTTTGTTGCATAATTGTATTTAGGATCTGTCAAATAACTTGGGCTACCTTGGAACTTAATTTAAGTATCATTCATAGACACCAATAGGAAAGTGCCAACTAGTATAACCCTATCTCAGGCTTTTTCAACCAGTGTGCCGTGGCACACTAGTGTGCCGCGACCAGTTGCAAGGTGTGCCGCGGAGTCAGAGCAACTTCCTGCACCTTCAGAGTGAACTGTTGGCCCAGGCTCTTCTTAGAGGATTAGTCGTGCTCCGATCATGACATATGCCTTGAAGAGGCGGCGGTGTGATATCATAGGTCATGGCCGCCGCATCTCACCACCCAGCCAGCCCACCCGCCTGCATACACATCTTCCAGTTCCTGCCTGCATACACAGCTTCCAGTTCCTGCCTGCATACACAACCTTCCTTGCCCACCCACATCCACACCTGCCCGACTGCCCACTGCTCAGTATTCGCAGCACTCCACTATGAACAACCCCCGCCACTGAGGGATAGGGAGGAGGACAGCTGACCGGTAGGGGCTAATATTTATTATTTTAGTTCTCCTGTGGGGAGCAATAGGATTTATGAGGGGAGAATAAGGATTTATGGGGGGGGAACAATGTGAATAATTCATGTGGGGAGCAATAGGATTTATGTGGGGAGAAATTTGATTGTTTTTTCTGTGTAGGCCAATGTGTGGATTTTTTTTTATACCGTGAGGGCCAATGTGTGTGTTTTGTTTTGTTATTTTCTGTGGGGAACTTATGGTGTGCCTTGGCAATTTAAAAATATTGTTTGGTGTGCCGCGAGTAAAAAAAGGTTGAAAATCACTGCCCTATCTGCTAAACAATTCTATGACATTCATGCAATAATTAGTGAGTTTACTTCTGTAGACTCACAAGATCATTTTTACTGTATTATTTGCACTGGGCAAGCTTTTGTCTATTGTGCTGCAATTTTGAGCAATTTGTCTTCGTAAATCTGTGATTTGTATTTGTGTCGATGACAAGGGTGCAATATTTGAACTGACTGTGCAATGTGGCCATTTTGTGTGTTTCATGGTGTTTGAGGTGTGATATGGGCTTGATTTTGGCTTTAATAAATCTTCGATTTGTAAAAAATCACACAAACAGCAAAATGACCAAAAAGTCTTAATAAATTCACCCCATAGTCTCCTCCCTTCTTGATCAGTAAACATTCAAGGGATTTCGGAAATCCTGGGTGTCAGGGAACTGAACAAGTTTAATGGAGTATATGCAAAGACTAGCGGACCAACAAAGGTGAATTGGAAAGACAATTGTCTGTGACTTACTGCCAGTATGATTAGACTCTATATGCTGGAAAGGCATGACCAATACAAAGCCACCTCAGAAAACTTTCTCCAAACTGTTAGTTGACTTTTTGGGAATTCAATGTTAACATTTTCACAATAACCTTCAAAGCAAAGTCAATAGTCCAATCAAATGACATCTTTGAACAGTGATCTCAACTCATGGATGTTTCTTAAACCTTGAAAAAATAAGATTTTACTTACCGGTAAATCTATTTCTCGTAGTCCGTAGTGGATGCTGGGGACTCCGTAAGGACCATGGGAATAGACGGGCTCCGCAGGAGACAGGGCACTTTAAGAAAGAAATTGGATACTGGTGTGCTCTGGCTCCTCCCTCTATGTCCCTCCTCCAGACCTCAGTTAGAGAAACTGTGCCCGGAAGAGCTGACAGTACAAGGAAAGGATTTTGGAATCCAGGGCAAGACTCATACCAGCCACACCAATCACACCGTATAACTTGTGATAAACTTATCCAGGTAACAGTATGAACAACAACAGAGCATCAGATCAACCCTGATGCAACTATAACAAAACCCTTTATGTAAGCAATAACAATATACAAGCATTGCAGAAAAAAGTCCGCACTTGGGACGGGCGCCCAGCATCCACTACGGACTACGAGAAATAGATTTACCGGTAAGTAAAATCTTATTTTCTCTAACGTCCTAGTGGATGCTGGAGACTCCGTAAGGACCATGGGGATTATACCAAAGCTCCCAAACAGGCAGGAGAGTGCGGATGACTCTGCAGCACCGAATGAGCAAACACAAGGTCCTCCTCAGCCAGGGTATCAAACTTGTAGAACTTTGCAAAAGTGTTTGAACCCGACCAAGTAGCTGCTCGGCAAAGCTGTAATGCCGAGACCCCTCAGGCAGCCGCCCAAGAAGAGCCCACCTTCCTTGTGGAATGGGCTTTTACTGATTTTGGCTGCGGCAATCCTGCCGCAAAATGAGCCTGCTGAATCGTGTTACAGATCAAGCGAGCAATAGTTTGCTTTGAAGCAGGAGCACCCAGCTTGTTGGGTGCATACAGGATAAACAGTGACTCAGTTTTCCTGACTCTAGCCGTTCTGGCTACATAAACCTTCAAAGCCCTGACCACATCTAGTAACTCGGAATCCTCCAAGTCACGAGTAGCCACAGGCACCACGATAGGTTGGTTCATATGAAAAGATGACACCACTTTTAGCAGAAATTGCGGACGGGTCCGCAATTCCGCCCTGTCCATATGGAAAACCAGATAGGGGCTTTTATGTGACAAAGCCGCTAATTCTGACACACGCCTAGCTGAAGCCAAGGCTAATAGCATGACCACCTTCCACGTGAGAAATTTTAACTCCACGGTTTTTAGTGGCTCAAACCAGTGTGACTTCAGGAAACTCAACACCACGTTAAGATCCCAAGATGCCACTGGAGGCACAAAAGGGGGCTGAATATGCAGCACTCCCTTCACAAACGTCTGGACTTCAGGAAGAGAAGCCAGTTCTTTTTGAAAGAAAATGGATAGGGCCGAAATCTGGACCTTAATGGAACCCAATTTTAGGCCCAAAGTCACTCCCGACTGTAGGAAGTGAAGGAAACGGCCCAGCTGGAATTCCTCCGTAGGGGCATTCCTGGCCTCACACCAAGCAACATATTTTCGCCATATACAGTGATAATGTTTAGCCGTCACGTCCTTCCTAGCCTTTATCAGCGTAGGAATGACCTCATCCGGAATGCCTTTTTCTGCTAGGATCCGGCGTTCAACCGCCATGCCGTCAAACGCAGCCGCGGTAAGTCTTGGAACAGACAGGGCCCCTGTTGCAACAAGTCCCGTCTTAGAGGCAGAGGCCATGAGTCCTCTGTGAGCAGTTCTTGCAACTCTGGATACCAAGTCCTTCTTGGCCAATCCGGAACAATGAGTATTGTTCTCATTCCTCTTCTTCTTATGATTCTCAGCACCTTGGGTATGAGAGGAAGAGGAGGAAATACATAGACCGACTGGAACACCCACGGTGTCACTAGAGCGTCTACAGCTATCGCCTGAGGGTCTCTTGACCTGGCGCAATATCTCTGTAGCTTTTTGTTGAGGCAGGATGCCATCATGTCTACTTGTGGCAGTTCCCACCGACTTGCAATCTGCGTGAAAACTTCTTGATGAAGTCCCCACTCTCCCGGGTGGAGGTCGTGCCTGCTGAGGAAGTCTGCTTCCCAGTTGTCCACTCCCGGAATGAACACTGCTGACAGTGCGCTTACGTGATTCTCCGCCCAGCGAAGAATTCTAGTGGGACCCAGTCCTGAATGCCGAATCTGCGGCCCTCGAGAAGGTGAGCACTCTCCAGCCACCACAGGAGAGACACCCTGGCCCTGGGGGACAGGGTGATCAGCCGATGCATCAGTAGATGTGATCCGGACCACTTGTCCAACAGATCCCACTGAAAGGTCCTCGCATGGAACCTGCCGAAGGGAATTGCCTCGTATGAGGCCACCATCTTTCTCAGGACTCGCGTGCAGTGATGCACCGACACCTGTTTTGGTTTTAATAGGTCTCTGACCAATGTCATGAGCTCCTGAGCCTTCTCCATCGGGAGATAAACCCTCTTCTGGTCTGTGTCCAGAATCATGCCCAGGAAGGGCAGACGAGTCGTAGGAATCAACTGCGACTTTGGAATATTCAGAATCCAGCCGTGCTGTTGTAACACTTCCCGAGAGCATGCCACGCTGATCGGCAACTGCTCTCTGGACCTCGCGTTTATGAGGAGATCGTCCAAGTATGGGATAATTTTGACTACTTGCCGTCGCAGGAGCACCATCATTTCCGCCATTACCTTGGTAAATATTCTCTGTGCCGTGGAGAGACCAAACAGCAACGTCTGGAATTGGTAATGACAATCCTGTACCACAAATCTGAGGTACTCCTGATGAGGTGGATAAATGGGGGCATGAAGGTAAGCATCCTTTATGTCTAGAGACACCATAAAATCCCCCTCCTCCAGGCTTGCGATGACCGCTCTGAGCGATTCCATCTTGAACTTGAACCTTTTCAGGTATATGTTCAGGGATTTTAAATTCAATATGGGTCTGACCGAACCGTCCGGTTTCGGTATCACAAACATGGTCGAATAGTAACCCCTTCCCTGTTGCAGGAGGGGAACCTTTACCACCACCTGCTGAAGATACAATTTGTGAATTGCAGCTAACACTATTTCCCTCTCTAAGGGGGAAGCTGGCAGGGCCGATTTAAGGTAACGGTGAGGGGGCATCTCTTCGAATTCCAGCTTGTATCCCTGAGACACAATCTCTATTGCCCAGGGATCCACCTGAGAGTGAACCCACTTGTGGCTGAAATTTCGGAGACGCGCCCCCACCGGGCCTAGCTCCGCCTGTGGAGCCCCAGCGTCATGCGGTGGATTTAGTGGAGGCCGGGGAGGACTTCTGTTCCTGGGAACTAGCTGTATTATGCAGCTTTTTTCCTCTACCCCTGCCTCTTTGTGATCGAAAGGACTGCATTTGATAATATGGTGCTTTCTTAGGTTGTGAGGGAATATATGGCAAAAAATTTGACTTTCCAGCCGTAGCTGTGGAGACCAGGTCCGAGAGACCGTCCCCCAAAAATTCCTCACCCTTGTAAGGTAAAACCTCCATGTGCCTTTTTGAGTCGGCATCGCCTGTCCATTGCCGAGTCCACAGGACCCTTCTGGCAGAAATCGACATTGCATTTATTCTAGAGCCCAGTAGGCTAATGTCTCTCTGGGCATCTCTCATATATAGGACAGCGTCTTTTATATGCCCCAGGGTTAGTACTATAGTATCCTTGTCCAAGGTATCAAGTTCCTCAGATAAGGAATTTGTCCATGCTGCTACAGCACTACACATCCAGGCCGACGCAATTGCCGGCCTTAGTAGGGTACCTGAATGTGTATAAATGGACTTCAGGATACCCTCCTGCTTTCTATCCGCAGCATCTTTTAGGGTGGCCGTATCCTGTGACGGCAGGGCTACCCTCTTGGATAAGCGTGTGAGAGCTTTGTCCACCCTAGGGGAGGATTCCCAGCGTAACCTGTCCGTTGGCGGGAAAGGATACGCCATAAGCATCCGTTTGGAAATCTGCAGTTTTTTATCTGGAGATTCCCAAGCCTTTTCACATAACTCATTTAGCTCATGTGAAGGGGGAAAGGTCACAACCTGCCTTTTTTCCCCATACATATGAACCCTCTTGTCAGGGACTGGGATTTCCTCTGTGATGTGCAACACATCCTTTATTGCTATAATCATATAACGGATGGCTTTAGCCAATTTAGGCTGTAACTTTGCATCATCGCCATCGACACTGGAGTCAGAATCCGTGTCGATATCTGTGTCAACAATTTGAGATAGTGGGCGCTTCTGAGACCCTGACGGCCTCTGCGACATAGGATCAGGTATGGGCTGAGACCCCGACTGTCCTAAGGTTTCAGCTTTATCCAACCTTTTATGCAAGGAAGTAACATTATCATTTTAAACCTTCCACATATCCATCCAATCGGGTGTCGGCGGCGACCCCACATTCATTTGCTTCCGCTCTGTTTCCACATAGCCTTCCTCGTCAAACATGCCGACACAAGCATGCAGACACACCACACACACAGGGGAAGCTCTTTTTGAAGACCGTTCCCCCACAAGGCCCTTTGGAGAGACAGAGAGAGAGTATGCCAGCACACACCCCAGCGCTATATGTCCCAGGAGTCACACAGTAACTTAGTGTTAACCCAGTAGCTGCTGTATATATTGTTTTTGCGCCAAATTTATGTGCCCCCCCTCTCTTTTAACCCTCTTCTACCGTAATTCTGCAGGGGAGAGCCTGGGGAGCTTCCTCTCAGCGGCGCTGTGGAGAGAAAATGGCGCTGGTGAGTGCTGAGGAAGAAGCCCCGCCCCCTCAGCGGCAGGCTTCTGTCCCGCGTTTCTGTGTAAAAAATATGGCGGGGGCCCATGCATATTACCAGTGCCCAACTGTATATATGCCCACTTTTGCCAAGAGGTCTCTAATTGCTGCCCAGGGCGCCCCCCCCTGCGCCCTGCACCCTACAGTGACCGGAGTGTGTGGGTTTAGTGTGGGAGCAATGGCGCACAGCTGCAGTGCTGTGCGCTACCTCATATGAAGACTGGAGTCTTCTGCCGCCGATTTCGAAGTCTTCTTGCTTCTGACACCGGCTTCTGTCTTCTGGCTCTGCGAGTAGGACGGTGGCGCGGCTCCGGGATCGGACGACCAAGGGTGCGATCCTGTGTACGATCCCTCTGGAGCTAATGGTGTCCAGTAGCCTAAGAAGCAGGACCTATCTTCAGTGAGTAGGGCTGCTTCTCTCCCCTCAGTCCCACGTAGCAGAGAATCTGTTACCAGCAGATCTCTCTGAAAATAAAAAAAACCTAACAAAATACTTTCTTTTAGCAAGCTCAGGAGAGCTCACTAAGTAGCACCCAGCTCGTCCGGGCACAGATTCAAACTGAGGTCTGGAGGAGGGACATAGAGGGAGGAGCCAGAGCACACCAGTATCCAATTTCTTTCTTAAAGTGCCCTGTCTCCTGCGGAGCCCGTCTATTCCCCATGGTCCTTACGGAGTACCCAGCATCCACTAGTACGTTAGAGAAAAATATATATTTTTGGGGTTTTATACTGAACTGCAGTATCTTAAATCAGATATGACTACTTGGCATACAGACTGGTGTAATGGTAACAGTCCAGCATATCAGTGCACACTCTTGCAAGAAAATTACAACAGAGGGCAGAACCAACTTTTGATGCAGCAAGACAGGCAGAGACCCATGTCAGACTATTAAAATTCACATTCGACCCATTGGAACAAACCCTGAAAGCATCAACACTATTTAAAAAAAATAAATGTATGTATAATATATATATATATATATATATATATATATATACACACACATACATACACACTAATCAGCGGCACTCACGAGTCTTGCAAAGGAAGAATAATTTAGACGGACAGCGTCACAGTGTTCGACGTTTCAGTGGAGTTTTCAACTCCAAGGAGGGCACCCGAACGTTTTTTAGCATGGTCAGTTATGCGAGTGCCGTCACAATTGTTTTATATATATTATATACATACATACACACACACTATATATATATATATATATATATATACATACACACATACATACATACAGACACAGGGCCGTAACTAGGTGTGTACCAATGATGCCTTACCCCCAACGCAAATGCACTGAGGGCGCACCATCTGGCAGCACACCCCTTAACCGCACGGCCGCTATCTCCACAACAAAAGACAGTATTCATTTTAATGCTTTCACGGCTGTCAGCCCTACATCCACAGCCCACAGATGGAGGGGACAGCCCCGGGCTTCATCCCTGGTCCTTGGGTGCCTGGACAGGGGGGGGGGGGGGCGGCTTTATTTAAGGGGTCCCCACTCCTCCAGGGAACCCCAGCCAGGGTTAGTTTGGGGGGCGGGGTGATGCTGCGGCCGCAGGGACCTATATAAAAGTGTCCCCCCAGATGCGGCATCGCCTCCCTGGCTAGTAGAGCCCAGTGCTGGTTTCAAAGATACGGGGGACCCCTACTTTTTTTGTCCCACATATTTTTGGAACCAGGACCGGTCCAAGATCCTGGTGCTGGTTGTTTAAATACGGGGAACGTCCAGTCATATTTGAACCCGTATTTTTGCAACCAAAACCGGCTCAAAGAGCCCGGGACTGGTTATGGTTTTGGGGGGACCTGCACATTGTTTTATTTTTAACACTTTCTTTACTTTTACAGACAGAAGAGTGCACGGATCTCACTGATCTGTGCATGATTCTGACTAAGCAATAAAAACCATGATCTAAAAACTGCATGTTATTACTAGGGGGGCATGTGACCTGAGCGCAGAATAGGAGGGGGTGCCAAGACGATCAGTTTAATCCCCTAACACCCCCTCCCTATGCGCTGCGGTCCCTTAGACCTGACGGAGCACAAGCTCCAGACTCTACTAGCTGCCACATTGCTGTGACTAAACTGAAAATAAACTACAGCTTCCAGCAGCCCCTGTTTCATCTCTATGACTTCATCAGGGGTGAAAATCTTTATCAATTAGAACTTGAGAAGGATGCGAACAGCCATTTATCAAATCCAGTTGAAAAGATTTAACATAGGTTCATTCAATACAGAATATGGATAAAAATCCATTAAGATTAAAAAGGTCCCACACTGCAATAGTGGATGGTATGTAGCATCTACAAATGCTCAAATATAGATGAGAAATTAATTTACTAGTGACCAAAAATTCTAAATGGAAAAATTGCACAAACTCCAATATGTACATGTGTATAGGTCACCAGTCAGAGAACGCGTAGGGTTCGCCAATTTGTGTCCATTGTGTCATTGTAACAACTATCTCCACCTTGAGTTCACACCTTTTGTTAAGGTGAGGGGAGATTTGTGCCATCTATTGTTTTATGACATCTATTGGAATTGCAATTTTATATGATTTTACATTGATCGAATAAAACATCATTGTTTGATATTAATTGTTCTTATTTTTTGGGTGATTTGTTCTGGTGAGAGGGATTCCCTTCTAGGGTGCTACATATCAGAGAGTCCTCTGACATATTGAATATGGGATTGATCTTTAGAGGTGGATCTACCCTCAACCCTATTGCTCACTGAATTTACAGTATTATATGTCAGTGCACTGGGATACCTTTTACCGTTATGTATTTGTTCTAGGTCCTGACTAACAGAGGTCCTATTTATAGTGCTGCTTCCCAGCGCAAACTCAAGGGTATGTGTGTGTGTGTGTGTGTGTGTGTGTGTGTATATATATATATATATATATATATATATATTTATTCTGTTTAATATGTTACATTTGTATTTTCTATTACTATAGATTATTTATATTACTCAAAATATATATTATTTTGTGTATCTGCCACTGCTGGGGGCTTACTGTGTGGCATAATGTGAATTTCGGCTCATACTGTGTGGCATAAAGTGAATTTCGCTCATACTGTTTGGCATAACATGAGTTTTGTCGCATACTGTTTGGCGTAACGTGAATTTCGGCTTATACGGTTTGGTGTAACGTGAATTTCAGCCCATACTGTGTGGCATAATGTGAATTTTTGGCTCATACTGTGTGGCGTAATGTGAATTTCGGCTCACACTGTGTGGCATAATGTGAAAAAGGGGCACTACTATCAGTAGCTGGTGAGCATGGGGTCATGTGTGACAAATGCTGGTGTCCTGCAGAGGAGTCATCTGATTGCATAGAAAGAGGCAAATGTGGCTCTGATGGCACATGTCTGAATTATAAACTTTACTTGTGTTCTATAAAAACTGAAACGTTTGCACCCCCCTAAATCTCCCGTACTTTTCAGAGTGGCCCACTCAAAATCAGGGTTTAGGGGCTGGGTGTGTGTGGGGGAATGCATGTGCACATGAGCCCACTACTCTCTAGTTCCACCAAGGATAGGTTGGGGAAGTGTAAGCAGCGATAGGGTGTAGCGGCAGCTAGGACCCAGGGATATGCCATAGCGGACAGTCAGTACTGTCCGGTGGTCGCACCATTGTTTAATTTTATTTCTCTAGGGGAGTATTATTTCTACTTTATTATGAGAAACTAGGGAGAAAATAGGAATTTGATACCTACCGGTAATTCCTTTTCTCGTAGTCCATAGTGGATACTGGGGAAGGTACTTAGTACTGTGGGGCATAGAGTGGTCCGTAGGAGCCACTGGCACTTTAAGAGATCGTTATTGTGTGCTGGCTCCTCCCTCTATGCACCTCCCCAGAATCAGTCTAGGAAAACTGTGCCCTAGGAGACGGACATACTCCAAGGGAAGGATATATTAATCATAGGTGTGGTAACGCACCAACACACAATAACAATATAACCATAATAGTAATATGCATAACAGCATAGCTAACCATTACAAGGAAAGCAATGGTATTACATAATCAGGATAGCAACATTAACCAAACTCTAAGCAGGGACCACATCGCAATCTCAACCAAATTACTGATAACAGTAAACAGGAACGAAGCACTGAGGCGGGCGCCTAGAATCCACTACGGTAAAAGGAATTACAGGTACAGTAGGTATCAAATTCCTATTTTCTCTAACGTCCTAGAGGATACTGGGGAAGGTATTAAGTACTGTGGGGAAGTCCCAAAGCTCCCAGAATGGGTGGGAGAGTGCTGAGGCCCCTGTAAAACCGCCTGGCCAAACTTTAGGTCATCCCTGGCCAAGATATCGAACCGATAAAATTTTTAACAAATGTGTTCGAACCAGACCAAGTAGCCGCTCGGACCAACTGTAAGGCCGAGACACCCCGAGCAGCCACCCAGGAAGAGCCCACCGACCTTGTGGAGTGGTCCTGAATAGAAGCGGGCATCGGCAGTGCTGCCGAAGTGTAAGCTTGCTGGATGGGCAACCTGATCCAGTGAGCAATGGACTGCTTAGAAGCAGGCCGACCAATTTTGGTCGCATCATACAGGACAAACAGTGAGTCAGATTTCCTATAACGAGCAGTCCTGTTAACATAGATTTTCAATGCCCTCACACCATCCAAGGACTGTGGGGCAACTAAAGGGTCGGACAAAACTGGAACCACAGTAGGTTGATTTACATGGAAAGCAGACACCACTTTTGGTAAAAACTGCGGCCAAGTTCAAAGCTCGTCCCTATCCTCATCGAAAATGAGATACGGGCTCTTATAGAATAAGGCCCCCAATTCTGAAACACGCCTGCCGGAAACTAATGCTAGCAATATTTCAAGTCCATCTTATTCAGAGGCTCAAAACAGTACGACTGGAGAAACGCCAAAACCATATTGAGATCCCACAGAGCTGTGGGAGGAACAAAAAGGTGGCTGTATGTGGAGAACTCCTTTCAAAATGGTCTGCACCTCCGGCAACCACGCCATTTGTTTCTGGAAGAAAGTGGAGAGAGACTAAATCTGAACCTTGATACAGCCCAAACGTAGGCCCAAATCCACTCCTGCTTGCAGGAAAAGTAGAAACCGGCTAAGGCTGAACTCCACAGAAGGGCAACTTTTTCCCTCACACCACGAGACATATTTCTTCCAGATACGGAGGTAATGTTTAGACGTGACCCCCTTACGAGCCTGCATCTTAGTGGACACCACCGTGGGATGGAGACCCTTTCTCTTCAAAATCTGCCTCTCAACTTCCAAGTCGTCAAACGTAGCCGCTGTAAGTCTGGATAGACGAACGGTCCTTGTCGAAGTAGATCCTTGATCAACGGTAGCGGCCATGGATCCTCCAGAAACAATGCCAGGAGATCCGCATACCAGGCTCTTCGAGGCCAATCTGGGGTGATCAGAATCACCTGAACGCTTTCCCTTTTTAGTACTCTCAGGATTAGAGGAAACAAATACACATACTGGTAAGGCCACGGAGCAGTCAGAGCGCCCACCGCCATCGCCCGTGGATCTCTCGTACTGGAGCAGTAACGACTGAGTTTCTTGCTGAGACAGGACGCGATCAGGTCTGAAGACAACCCCACCTGTGAATCAACTGTTTAAACACCTGGGGGTGAAGGCCCCATTCCCCCAGATGGAGGCCTACTGAGGAAGTCCGCTTCCCAATTGTCCACTACTGGAATGAATATGGCCGATATCACTCTTGCGTTTGACTCCGCCCAGAGTATCTTTGATACCTCTCGCATTGTAGCCCTGCTTCTTGTTCCTTCTTGTCGGTTTATGTAAACCACCGCCGTGGCGTTGTCCGGCTGTACTTGGATGTCCTGATTCTGCAGGAGAGGGAAGGCCTGAAGAAGCGCATTATAAATCGTTCTGAGTTCCAGAATGTTGATTGGAAGTTCCGCTTCCTGGCTTGACCACTTCCCCTGGAACTGGACCCCCTGGGTCACTGCGCCCCAGCCCCGGAGGCTGGCATCCGTTGTTAGTAAAGTCCAAGACCAGCCACCATAGCAAGGCAATCCTAGCTTTTGGAGATAGTGTTATACACCGGTGCATGGATAGGCGAGACCCTGACCACTTGTCCAACAGATCCAATTGGAACGGCTGGGCATGAAACCTGCCGTATTGTATCGCCTCGTATGAGGCCACCATCTTGGCCAGCAAACGAATGCAGAGATGAATCGACACTTTTCGTGGTCTCAGCACCGAGCGGACCATGGCCTGAATGTTCCAGGACTTGTCCATTGGAAGGAACACCTTCTATAGTACCGTATCCAGGATCATACCTAGAAACTGGATCCTCTGTGATGGCTCCAGGTGGGATTTCTGTAAATACAGGATCCACCCATGATCCGTAAGCAGCAGAGTCGTCAAATCGATGCTGTGTAACAGCTGCTCCCTGGACATCGCCTTTATTAGGAGATCGTCCAGATATGGGACTATGTTGACATCCTTCATGCGTAAATGAAACATAATTTCTGCCATGACTTTCGTGAATACCCTTGGCACCATTGACAGGCCAAAGGGTAGAACCTGAAACTGGTAGTGTTGGTCCAGTACAGCAAAGCGTAGGAATGCTTGAAGAGGCGGCCATATTGGAATATGCAGATCTGCATCCTTGATATCTAGGGAGACCAGAAATTCCCCCTCCTCCAGGCAGGATATTACTGCCTTTAGTGATGCCATCTTGAATTTGAATACCCGCAAATAAGGGTTCAAATTCTTGAGGTTTAATATTGGACGGACCGAACCGTCCGGTTTGGGAACCACGAAAAGACTCGAGTAGAAACGTCTTGCCTGTAGCCGAGGGGGGACTGGAACAATGACTTCTGCTGAAAGAAGTTTTTGTATGGCCTCTTGCAATGTAACTCTTGCTACAGGTGAAGCTGGTAAGCCTTACCTGAAGAATCTGTGAGGTGTTACCTCTTGAAATTCCAGGCGATAGCCCTGTGAAATGAGATCCCTCACCCAAGGATCCCTGCAGGGGGGAGTCCACATGTGAGCAAAGTTCAACAATCAAGCTCCCACCTGGAATTTGCCCCTCCGCTGGAGCCAACCGTCATGCGGTGGGCTTCGCGGAAGCAGAACCTGAAAGCTGGGTCGTGCTTCTAGTGGTTGTTGGTCTGCGGGACTTACCCAGAGATCCTCTAGCTGCATTGGAGTCACCTCTGGCTCTGCCTCTAAATCTGGCCACACGAAAGGAATGCAGCGCGGGTCCCGGATAGAGACGCCTGGCAGAGGGCATAGCAGACGGCAAATATGTGGACTTACCTGCCGTTGCTTGGGATATCCACTTGTTCAGTTCCTCCCTAAACAAGGCTTCACCTGTGAATGTGAGATTTTCAACTTCCTTTTTGGAATCCGCATCCGCTGACTATTGTCTTAACCACAAGGCTCTTCGAGAAGAGACTGCCATAGCCGTAGTACGGCCTTGAATGATGCTTAACTCCTTAACCGCTCCACACATAAAAATAGCTGCATCCTTTCAAGGCTAAGATTAGTGACATACTTACGGATTACTTTTCTCTTAATAACCCTGATTCAGACTGTTCTCCCCTAATCTGAGAAGCCCATAAAGCTGTCCTCAGAGGTCATGTCATTAGCTACGCGTCTCATCGCAATAGGGAACAGAAATCACTCCTCAGAACCCTCACTGATCAGGTTCACACTCTAGACTCTCTTCACAAGCATAATCCTACGGATATGAACTATAAACAGCTTATCACAGCTAAAGCGGCTCTCAATGCCATGTTAACGGAAAAAATAGAGAAATCCCTCCGGTGGCTCAATCAGCATTTTTACGAAAAGATTAATAAAGCCGACACTCTTCTTGCAAATAGATTAAAAGCACGCAAAGCCCTTTCTTCCATAGTTTCGATTAAGGACTCTAATGGAACTACTCATTACAACCCCTCTGACATCAACTCTATTTTTAAAGAATATTATACTCGACTATATAACTTTCTGGACACTAAACCCACCCTCTCGGATCCACACACGCACATCTCGGAATATTTGTCCTCGTACTCTCTGCCGCAGTTGGACTCTTCCTCATCCGCGGCGTTATCTCAGCCTATGTCGGACGAGGAGGTATCTACCGCCCTTAAATTACAAAAACCATCTAAGGCCCCGGGTCCGGACGGCCTCCCCTTTTCTTACTATAAAACGTTCGAGTGCACTCTCATCCCTCATCTGACATCTACTTTTAATAAAGTTCTTACAGGTGACTTTTTCCGTAACGAAACCGTGTAAAAGATCAACAAAGTCTCCAACTACCGCCCTATCTCCCTCCTAAATACAGACTTAAAACTTTTTGCAAAGATTCTTGCCTTACGCCTGAACCCACTTCTCCCATCTCTCATACACCCTGATAAAGTCGGATTTGTCCCTTCCCGTCAAGCTCTGGATAACACCAGACGCACCATTAACCTGATTCCTCATGCCAATACCAACAAACTCCCCTCTCTGCTGCTGGCCCTGGATGCAGAGAAAGCCTTTGACAGGGTCTCTTGGGCTTTTCTCAAACTCTGTGGCTTTGGTTTTTAAGGTGAATTCCTCCACACCATCACGGCACTTTATCATAACCCCTCTACTTCGGTCCTAACGAGCGGAATTCTTTCAGACTTTTCCTATTACCAATGGCACACTCCAAGGTTGTCCCTTGTCGCCTCTTATATTCGCTTTAATAATTGAGCCTCTAGCCTGTCATATCAGTCTTAATCCCGATATTACGGGTTTTACTATTAAAGACAGTACAAACTTTCCCTTTTTGCTGACGACGTTCTCCTTACTCTCACTAACCCGTTAATTTCTCTACCCAACCTCTTCAAGGAATTGGCACTCTACGGGGACTTCTCCGGCTATAAGGTTAACAACGACAAATCAGATGCTCTCCCCCTACACATCCCAATCGACAGACTGAATCTTCTTAAGTCCAACTTTACTTTTACTTGGCGCCATACCTCCATTAAATACTTAGGTGTCAATATTACCAAATCTGGTCACTCTCTATACGAAGCGAATTACCCTGCATTATTTAAAGAGATTTCTCAAAATATTCTAACTTGGAATAAACATTTTATTTCCTGGATATGTAGAATTCATGCTATCAAGATGAATGTTCTTCCCAAGATACTGTATCTTCTTCAGACTCTCCCTATCCCTGTTCCTCCCCGGATCTTGTCATCACTCCAGACTCAATATGGTAAATTCATCTGGAATGATAAAAAGCGGAGGTTACGTAGGGAATGTCTCCAGAGGAGCTCTACATCTGGTGTCCTGGGCCTTCCCTCCCTCTCGAGATATTATTATGCCTCAGCTTTTAGTCAATTAGTTGCTTGGCACTCCCCTAGATGTACGAAACGATGGGTTGACTTGGAGAGCGATCTAGTTCAGGTTGACTAAAATGTCTTGCCTCCCGTGGCTCCCTCGCGCCCACAGGCCTAGTACTATTCAATCAGTGCCAACAGTCTCCCTTACGCTATCGGTCTGGGACTCACAACATGCTAAGCTTTCCCTCCGCACATCCCCCTCCCCTCTAACTCCAATCTGGAATAACCCCTCCTTTGCCCCAGGTCGATCCTCTCAAATGGCCTCCACTTGGTCTAAGGCAGGTATCACCTGCTTTTACCATATCCTACATAATATACCATATTCCTTCGCAGACCTTCGAACTAAACACTTTCACCCCACGTCCTCTTTCTAACAGTACCTTCAGATTCGAAATTTTGTCACATCCTCTACCAGGAAAGCGCATCTTCCTACTGTCCCGTCTCCAATGGAATGCCTTTTTATGTACAGCTGCACGGATCGAGGCATTATCTCTATCCTATATCTATACATTTTGTCGCCTGACTCTGGGACTTCCCTTGATGACGACGCTTGGGACTCTATACGATTTAATATTTGTAAATGCTCTGTCAGCGTCTCCGTCAAGAACTCCTACAAAATCTACACACGCTGGTATCTCGTCCCAGAGCGCTTACACCAAATATATCCCAACACGTCAAACCTGTTGGCGCCACTGTGGGTATATAGGCTTATTTTCATATTTGGTGGAGTTGCCCTAAGATCGCCACCTTTTGGTCCTTGGTCCATATTCTTATTGTCAGTCATACCTGACTGCCCCCTACTCCCCCCCCCCCCCCCCCCCATCGCCCGAAACGCTCCTAGCCCGTCAGCTATCTAAATCTGAAAACAAATTGGTTCTCCATATAGCCTGTGCTGCTAAGCTCCAAGTTGCTAGGTCGTGGAAACAATCCACTCCTTCCACCCGTCATGAACTTGTGAGTCGTATCTGGTTTGTAGCGAAGATGGAATACCTTTCCTCCCTGAGGAACAACACAGTGGACAAATTTCACGGCATTTGGTCACCCTGGGATGCCAAATTCCAAGTGGCTCTTTCGGGCCTCCGTTAATTCTCCCTACCCTCTCACTTATTCTTCTTTCCCCCCGACTCACTCCCTGCTTTACTCTTTTCTGTCCCGTTTCCCTCCCTCTATTCATTTTCTTTCTTCAATCCTACCCTCTCTTTTCTTCATCTGTTCTTATACTTTCTTTTCAAGTTCTCCCGGGGGTTCCACTGGTTGGCCCTTAGAGATGTACTTTCAGTACTTTTTGTTTGTTTCTTGCTGATTATTCAGAGTGCATGAATTTCTAGCCTATATACATCAGTGTGCAAAACAATGTTCTTATTTAAGTTCCAGTCTATATCAAGTTGTACCTATCTTTACTGCATTTCAACTGTATCTATTCTCTCTACTTGTTATTGCTGATATTTTCTCAATAAAAATTTGTGATTGAAAAAAAAAAAAAATGCTGCATCCTGGATTTGATGCATTACCATGATGGTCTCATCTTGAGGCAGCGTATCAAAACCTGTAATGATAGTATCAGACCATTTTACTATGGCTCTAGCAATCCACCCACAGACCACGGTAGGACGTTGGGCTACACCTGCTGCCGTGTATAGTGATTTGAGAGTAGTCTCAATTTTGCAGTCAGTTGGTTCTTTCAGTGAAATAGCCCCTGGTACGGGAAGCACCAATTTGCGGGATAGTCTGGATACCAAAGTATCCACCATAAGCGGATTCTCCCACACTTTCCTATTTTCTGCAGGGAAAGGAGTTTAGCACTGTTTTAGGGATAACACATTTTTTGTCAGGGTTTATCCATGCTTCCTTAGCTAGGGTGTTTAATTCTTTTAACACCAGGAATGTCGCAGAAGATTTCGGCTTAACATTAAAATGCAATTCCTCCCCCAGATCTGCTTATCAGGCATACGAAGCACTTCTCTGATAGCATAAATAAGGGCTTCCACCACTGGGGTTAAGGAACCTTTCTCCACCTCTTCCACATCTTGAGACTCAGTCTCAGAATCCGACTGCAATACCGGAGGGAGAGTGCGCTTAAGCGCGACCTTCAGGGGGCGGCCAAGGGGCCTGTCTGAGGTCAGATTTTGCAGCAAACATACCAGTGTCTATGGACGGTCTTAAAGCTTGCCATTCCTGCCTAGCAGTGGCTTATTCAGCATTTATTTTAGCAAACATTGATTTAAGTCTCCACCCACTCGGGCCCTCTGCTGCCACCCTGAGAGGGTATTGAGCACTGGGTACACCGCAGGGATCCTTGTGAGGCTGGTGTGAAAAGCATGTTACATGAAATACAAAATGGTTTGCTGTCAGTCATGTTGCTGTGTCACTACACACAAATATATATATATGAAATGACCAGATAGATTGTAGATATATATCTACAATGTATTAAAGCCTTACAGCTATATATAACACCCCTATGCAGCAGTAACCCAGACCCAGGAATGGGGAGACACAGGAAGAGAATGGGACCAGCACACTACATCAGCTAGAGCGCACTCCGCTGGGTTATATGTATGTAATGTTTGCAAAGTACAGTAAGCTGCACTAGACAGCAGTAACTGCCTTTATTATGCTCCCCTCCCCACTTAGTACCAGTACTGTTGGTGGGTCTAGTGCAGTGATGGCTAACCTTGACACTCCAGCTGTTGTTGAACTACACATCCCAGCATGCCCTGCATCAGTTTTAGCATGGCCAAATAGCAAAACTGTAGCAGGGCATGCTGGGATGTGTAGTTCAACAACAGCTGGAGTGTCAAGGTTAGCCATCACTGGTCTAGTGGATTCCTTAAGGAGCAGCATCTATGCAGTGTTCAGCAGCAGCACTGTGTGAAAAATGGCAGTTTGCTGCCTGGTCTCGCTCTCCGGGAAGCCCCTCACCCCTTAATGGCGCACGGTCCCTGCACTATTATTTATACTGGCATGATGGCTTTTTAACCTATTTTTGCCTTAAACAGCCCTTTGGTGTGCAGAGGTCCTTAACGATGCCAGTTATGGGGTCCGGTGGTCACCGCAGCCCGTGACCACTGCCCTAATGCCACCAAACTTACACAGAGGACCCGCTAACAGGGACCCCGGTGTCTGACTCACCACACCATGGACTTTTCTCTTCGGCGTCTGCTCCAGGGGGTGGCAGCGTGCAATGTGAGATCAGCACCTCAGGAGCTGTGTGTCCTGTCAGCGGGGATAAGAACCATTAACGCTGTAGGAAGTTGGTTCTGTTTTCCCCCGGAGTCCCACGAAGCAGGCATACTGGTTGCCAACCAGTATACCTGTAAAAAAATAAAACAAAAAAAAAATCTCTGAAGAAAACTCTGGAGAGCTGTAATATGCACCCGGCTCCTTGGGCACATTTTTCTAAACTGAGCCTGGGGAGGGGCATAGAGGGAGGTGCCAGCACACACTAAAAATATCTTAAAGTGCCAGTGGCTCCTGCGGACGGCTCTATACCCCATAGTACTAAGTACCTTCCCCATTATCCACTAGGACGTTACAGAAATTAGATTTAAGCCTTGTGATTTTATGGAGAATGTAAAATAGTTTAGACATATCCCTGGGTGGTGCTAGACTCGCTCAAGAGGCGGTGCTACATACCCCCCTCCGGTGGTGCACCACGTAATTAAATTAGCTGCGCACGCCTATCATCATTCCTGTTCATTTGAGATGGGTGTTTCCTGTACTGCCATTCTTGTAAGATAACAGGAGGTGTTTTTAAGGCTGTGGTGAATTTGTGGTCTTGTAGTGAGGCGGTGTCGATGTAAGATTCCAAATTACTAATTTTCCTTTCTATGCTCACTTGTTTATAAACAAGACAGTTACAAATGGTTTGAATAATATGGTACAGAATCAAAATTACTACATGAGGGATTAGAAAAGGGTGCAATGCCCAAAGCATGGGTAGTTAACAAAAACACAAAACAGAAAGCATTAATGCTGAGGCTCGCTTCTAAACCACTGTAGGGTTTATACATTTCAAATTCCAGGAAATTGAAGTATTACATGTACTGTTCTCTTGCGTGTTCAGTTTGTTCCAGCTGGAAGGTTCCTGATTGCCTGGTAACAGACAGTACCAGTGCAGGAAAATCTTTCTGAATGTTTTAAACATTTTGCTACTATACTGGCGTGTACTGTAGTTATGAAATGCATCACTTCTGATTAAACAACTAGTGATGTCCTTACCAATTGTTCTGGGACCTGTAATCTCTGCATCAGCTGGAAACTTCTGTGCAAGGTCACCTTTTATCACTTAACCATGTTGTAATACGCATCTTAAAAGTGTTGTATTATTTTAGATAGGCTTGTACATCTAGAATACATGGGTGTAGGTAATTTGCACATATACACACACAAGTCTAGACTGGTGTATTCCCCACAGAATGTATAAAACATTTCGCTACATGATTTATGTAGATCAGCATAGGAAATAGTGATCATCAAGTGCTATGCAAATTATACTGGCTAACTACCACATATGAGCAAGCCCCAATACATCTGCATTAGTGGCCAATTCAACATGTGTACAAAAATAAGAATTTACTTACCGATAATTCTATTTCTCGGAGTCCGTAGTGGATGCTGGGGTTCCTGAAAGGACCATGGGGAATAGCGGCTCCGCAGGAGACAGGGCACAAAAGTAAAGCTTTCCGATCAGGTGGTGTGCACTGGCTCCTCCCCCTATGACCCTCCTCCAAGCCAGTTAGGTACTGTGCCCGGACGAGCGTACACAATAAGGGAGGAATTTTGAATCCCGGGTAAGACTCATACCAGCCACACCAATCACACCGTACAACTTGTGATCTAAACCCAGTTAACAGTATGATAACAGCGGAGCCTCTGAAAAGATGGCTCACAACAATAATAACCCGATTTTTGTAACTATTTACAAGTATTGCAGATAATCCGCACTTGGGATGGGCGCCCAGCATCCACTACGGACTCCGAGAAATAGAATTATCGGTAAGTAAATTCTTATTTTCTCTATCGTCCTAGTGGATGCTGGGGTTCCTGAAAGGACCATGGGGATTATACCAAAGCTCCCAAACGGGCGGGAGAGTGCGGATGACTCTGCAGCACCGAATGAGAGAACTCCAGGTCCTCCTTAGCCAGGGTATCAAATTTGTAGGATTTTACAAACGTGTTTGCCCCTGACCAAGTAGCTGCTCGGCAAAGTTGTAAAGCCGAGACCCCTCGGGCAGCCGCCCAAGATGAGCCCACCTTCCTTGTGGAATGGGCATTTACATATTTTGGCTGTGGCAGGCCTGCCACAGAATGTGCAAGCTGAATTGTATTACACATCCAACTAGCAATAGTCTGCTTAGAAGCAAGAGCACCCAGTTTGTTGGGTGCATACAGGATAACAGCAAGTCAGTTTTCCTGACTCCAGCCGTCCTGGAACATATTTTCAGGGCCCTGACAACATCTAGCAACTTGGAGTCCTCCAAGTCCCTAGTAGGTGCAAGGCACCACAATAAGCTGGTTCAGGTGAAACACTGACACCACCTTAGGGAGAGAACTGGGGACGAGTCCGCAGCTCTGCCCTGTCCGAATGGACAAACAGATATGGGCTTTTTTGAGAAAAAACCACCAATTTGACACTCGCCTGGTCCAGGCCAGGGCCAAGAGCATGGTCACTTTTCATGTGAGATGCTTCAAATCCACAGATTTGACTGGTTTTAAACCAATGTGATTTGAGGAATCCCAGAACTACGTTGAGATCCCACAGTGCCACTGGAGGCACAAAAGGGGGTTGTATATGCAATACTCCCTTGACAAACTTCTGGACTTCAGGAACTGAAGCCAATTCTTTCTGGAAGAAAATCGACAGGGCCGAAATTTGAACCTTAATGGACCCCAATTTGAGGCCCATAGACACTCCTGTTTGCAGGAAATGCAGGAAACGACCGAGTTGAAATTTCTTTGTGGGGCCTTCCTGGCCTCACACCACGCAACATATTTTCGCCACATGTGGTGATAATGTTGTGCGGTCACCTCCTTTCTGGCTTTGACCAGGGTAGGAATGACCTCTTCCGGAATGCCTTTTTCCCTTAGGATCCGGCTTTCCACCGCCATGCCGACAAACGCAGCTGCGGTAAGTCTTGGAACAGACATGGTACTTGCTGAAGCAAGTCCCTTCTTAGCGGCAGAGGCCATAAGACCTCTGTAAGCATCTCTTGAAGTTCCGGGTACCAAGTCCTTCTTGGCCAATCCGGAGCCATGAGTATAGTTCTTACTCCTCTACGTCTTATAATTCTCAGCACCTTAGGTATGAGAAGCAGAGGAGGGAACACATACACCGACTGGTACACCCACGGTGTTACCAGAACGTCCACAGCTATTGCCTGAGGGTCTCTTGACCTGGCGCAATACCTGTCCCGTTTTTTGTTCAGACGGGACGCCATCATGTCCACCTTTGGTATTTCCCAACGGTTTACAATCATGTGGAAAAAACTTCCCGATGAAGTTTCCACTCTCCCGGGTGGAGGTCGTGCCTGCTGAGGAAGTCTGCTTCCCAGTTTCCATTCCCGGGATGAAACACTGCTGACAGTGCTATCACATGATTTTCCGCCCAGCGAAAAGTCCTTGCAGTTTTTGCCATTGCCCTCCTGCTTCTTGTGTCGCCCTGTCTGTTTACGTGGGCGACTGCCGTGATGTTTTTCCCACTGGATCAATACCGGCTGACCTTGAAGCAGAGGTCTTGCTAAGCTTAGAGCATTATAAATTTACCCTTAGCTCCAGTATATTTATGTGGAGAAAAGTCTCCAGACTTGATCACACTCCCTGGAAATTTTTTCCTTGTGTGACTGCTCCCCAGCCTCTCGGGCTGGGCTCCGTGGTCACCAGCATCCAATCCTGAATGCCGAATCTGCGGCCCTCTAGAAGATGAGCACTCTATAACCACCACAGGAGAGACACCCTTGTCCTTGGATATAGGGTTATCCGCTGATGCATCTGAAGATGCGATCCGGACCATTTGTCCAGCAGATCCCACTGAAAAGTTCTTGCGTGAAATCTGCCGAATGGAATTGCTTCGTAGGAAGCCACCATTTTTACCAGGACCCTTGTGCAATGATGCACTGTTATTAGGAGGTTCCTGACTAACTCGGATAACTCCCTGGCTTTCTCTTCCGGGAGAAACACCTTTTTCTGGACTGTGTCCAGAATCATCCCTAGGCACAGCAGACGTGTCGTCGGGATCAGCTGCGATTTTGGAATATTTAGAATCCACCCGTGCTGTTGTAGCAGTATCCGAGATAGTGCTACTCCGACCTCCAACTGTTCCCTGGACTATGCCCTTATCAGGAGATCGTCCAAGTAAGGGATAATTAAGACGCCTTTTCTTCGAAGAAGAATCATCATTTCGGCCATTACCTTGGTAAAGACCCGGGGTGCCGTGGACAATCCAAACGGCAGCGTCTGAAACTGATAGTGACAGTTCTGCACCACGAACCTGAGGTACCCTTAGTGAGAAGGGCAAATTTGGGACATAGAGGTAAGCATCCCTGATGTCCCGGGACACTATATAGTCCCCTTCTTCCTGGTTCGTTATCACTGTTCTGAGTGACTCCATCTTGATTTGAACCTTTGTAAGTGTTCAAAAAAAAATTTTTTTTTTAGAATAAGTCTCACCTAGCCTTCTGGCTTCAGTACCACAATATAGTGTGGAATAATACCCCTTTTCTTGTAGTAGGAGGGGTAATTTAATTATCACCTGCTGGGAATACAGCTTGTGAATTTTTCCCATACTGCCTCCTTGTCGGAGGGAGACCTTGGTAAAGCAGACTTCAGGAGCCTGCGAAGGGGAAACGTCTCGACATTCCAATCTGTACCCCTGGGATACTACTTGTAGGATCCAGGGGTCCTGTACGGTCTCAGCGCCATGCTGAGAACTTGTCAGAAGCGGTGGAACGCTTCTGTTCCTGGGAATGGGCTGCCTGCTGCAGTCTTCTTCCCTTTCCTCTATCCCTGGGCAGATATGATCTTATAGGGACGAGAGGACTGAGGCTGAAAAGACGGTGTCTTTTTCTGCAGAGATGTGACTTAGGGTAAAGAACGGTGGATTTTCCAGCAGTTGCCGTGGCCACCAGGTCCGATGGACCGACCCCAAATAACTCCTCTTCCTTTATACGGCAATACACCTTTGTGCCGTTTGGAATCTGCATCACCTGACCACTGTCGTGTCCATAACATCTTCTGGCAGTTATGGACATCGCATTTACTCCTGATGCCAGAGTGCAAATATCCCTCTGTGCATCTCGCATATATAGAAATGCATCCTTTAAATGCTCTATAGTCAATAAAATACTGTCCCTGTCAAGGGTATCAATATTTTTAGTCAGGGAATCCGACCAAGCCACCCCAGCTCTGCACATCCAGGCTGAGGCGATCGCTGGTCGCAGTATAACACCAGTATGTGTGTATATACTATTTTATGATATTTTCCAGCCTCCTGTCAGCTGGTCCTTGAGGACGGCCCTATCTATAGACGGTACCGCCACTTGTTTTGATAAGCGTGTGAGCGCCTTATCCACCCTAAGGGGTGTTTCCCAACGCGCCCTAACTTCTGGCGGGAAAGGGTATACCGCCCATAATTTTCTATCGGGGGGAACCCACGCATCATCACACACTTTATTTAATTTATCTGATTCAGGAAAAACTATGGTAGTTTTTTCACATCCCACATAATACCCTCTTTTGTGGTACTTGTAGTATCAGAAATATGTAACACCTCCTTCATTGCCTTTAACGTGTGGCCCTAATAAGGAATACGTTTGTTTATCTACCGTCGACACTGGATTCAGTGTCCCTGTCTGTGTCTGTGTCGACCGACTAAAGTAAACGGGCGTTTTAAAACCCCTGACGGTGTTTTTGAGACGTCTGGACCGGTACTATTGTTTGTCGGCCGTCTCATGTCGTCAACCAACCTTGCAGCGTGTTGACATTATCACGTAATTTCCTAAATAAGCCATCCATTCCGGTGTCGACTCCCTAGAGAGTGACATCACCATTACAGGCAATTGCTCCGCCTCCTCACCAACATCGTCCTCCTACATGTCGACACACACGTACCGACACACAGCACACACACAGGGGATGCTCTGATAGAGGACAGGACCCACTAGCCCTTTGGAGAGACAGAGGGAGAGTTTGCCAGCACACACCAATAACGCTATAATTATATAGGGACAACCTCATATAAGTGTTTTCCCTTATAGCATCTTAATATATAAGCATATCGCCAAATTAGTGCCCCCCCTCTCTGTTTTAACCCTGTTTCTGTAGTGCAGTGCAGGGGAGAGCCTGGGAGCCTTCCCTCCAGCCTTTCTGTGAGGGAAAATGGCGCTGTGTGCTGAGGAGATAGGCCCCGCCCCTTTTTCGGCGGCCTCGTCTCCCGCTCTTAACGGATTCTGGCAGGGGTTAAATATCTCCATATAGCCTCCGGAGGCTATATGTGAGGTATTTTTAGCCAAAATAGGTTTACATTTGCCTCCCAGGGCGCCCCCCTCCCAGCGCCCTGCACCCTCAGTGACTGCCGTGTGAAGTGTGCTGAGAGGAAAATGGCGCACAGCTGCAGTGCTGTGCGCTACCTTTAGAAGACTGAGGAGTCTTCTGCCGCCGATTCTGGACCTCTTCTTACTTCAGCATCTGCAAGGGGGCCGGCGGCAAGGCTCCGGTGACCATCCAGGCTGTACCTGTGATCGTCCCTCTGGAGCTGATGTCCAGTAGCCAAGAAGCCAATCCATCCTGCACGCAGGTGAGTTCACTTCTTCTCCCCTAAGTCCCTCGTTGCAGTGATCCTGTTGCCAGCAGGACTCACTGTAAAGTAAAAAACCTAAGCTAAACTTTTCTAAGCAGCTCTTTAGGAGAGCCACCTAGATTGCACCCTTCTCGGCCGGGCACAAAAATCTAACTGGCTTGGAGGAGGGTCATAGGGGGAGGAGCCAGTGCACACCACCTGATCGGAAAGCTTTACTTTTGTGCCCTGTCTCCTGCGGAGCCGCTATTCCCCATGGTCCTTTCAGGAACCCCAGCATCCACTAGGACGATAGAGAAACAATCGATGGAAGTGGCCAGGATGTAAAGAACCCTATTAAATTAAAATACAGTTATACTATACATAACAAAAAAAGTTAAACTTCATAGCTATTAAAGGAGTATGATATGGAAATCCTAGTGCTTTGTATAAATTTGTGCAGGGTATAAAAATGGAACAATATTGCAAAATTTTCTGACATTCAATAAAGACCCGCACTCCCCACCCAAAGATTTGTTTTGCTTTCTACAACTTAGGCACTTTCATTTCAAAATTAGATCAACCCTGGTTAGAAGACCTTTAACCTCTTGAGTCTGTTGGAAGCGCTCCTCTACTAGAGGTCTAAGCTCCATTAATTATGCCTTATTGGGTGAGGAAGTAAGCCCTAACCGGGATTCTCATGAATTGGCATGGGAATTGGATCTGGGACACACCATAATGAATACTGGACAGAAATATGGGACAATGCCATATCTAGCTCAATTTGTGGTAAATAAAATATTTATAAATTACCAAGGGTACTTTTTTGCATATTTGGTGGACCTGTCCAAAACTTGCCGCTATATGGCAGGAGGTTATTAATCTACTCTTGCACCTGTTTGAAACTACTGGCCCTCTTGATCCCAAATATTTTCTCCTTCCCTTGAATCTTCCCATCCTCTCTGAGCACTAAAATAAACTATTTAGGCATATTGTATCTGCTATGACTTGTCAAATAGCCAACTGGAAAAATCCCACACCATGACCTGTGTAATCTTGTCACGTATTTGGTATTATATAAATATGTCCTCAAAGTCCTTTGACAAAATCTTGTCTCCTTGTCTGTTTTCCCAAAACGCTTCCTCCCCATTTAGCACTGAACCCTTTGACTATATTTAACTTTTGGGCTTCGTGATTAGAGCTCAAACCCCCCCATCCCACCCCAAGAAACATACTTCCTCCTTGTCATTTTTGGTCTTTCCTTTACTCTTCTCTCTCTCCTTTCTTTTTCTTCTTCCCTAATCCCCTCCTTCTCAGATGGCTTGCCACACAGTCACTGCGAAATTGTCTTCTTGCTCTAACACTCTTTAAAATGGGTCACCTCATTGTTATTTTTATTATTTCAGACCTCATATGTATAAATGTGTAATTAAGAGTTCTAGGAGTCTTGTCTGTTGTATTTTATGGTGATTCGCTCAATAAAATGTATGTTTTTGTTTTTTTAAATGCAACAATTTTGACAATAAGAATATAAAATAAACACACATTTGTGCTTTGTAACCAAATGTAACCATTTTATTCATCCTGGTTTGAATGCATGTTTCACTTTCCTGTCCTCAATGGAGGCATTAATCCTGAGACAAATCAGAAATAGACACACAAAGGCAGTTTTTAATACACAATTTGTAGAAAAACAAAAACCAAAACAAACAGAAAAAAAACACAAAAAACCCCCACCAACAACACACACCTTTCAAAAGAGTCAAGCATTTCATGTCACACTATCAAATGCATGTCATGTTAATGACACGTCAACATCTGTTCTACCAGAGTCATCTAAAGCTGGAAAATTGTAATAAATTAACAGGTAGCAAGAGACTCCAATAACTCGATATGTTCAGAAAACAAAATACACAAAAACCATAAAACTCTTGTTTTTTTTCCCCCTTAAAAGGTTAAAGTGGTCCCTTTTTCTCTGGCAGTGATAAATATAAAAGCAGCTCCATTTTTATAAAAAAAAAATAATGGCTGGCTGTTTTTCTTGCGGTTTATAAGAACACCGATCACTTATACCCAGTGGAAGCAGATTAAACAATGTTCACAAGACCACTGGCTATCAATACACCAAGAATTAGTGACATCAACATGGCACTGCATGACTAAGTCTCGCGAGGCCGCACATTCAGGAGTCACTGGGTCCCAGGTAACGGATAGCCACATTCTCAAATTATTGTGGAGAGCACAAAAAGGCTGCCTCCATTATGGATAAATGAGCGGTACATTATAAGGGCTTGCTTTGATTGTTGATTTTACACCATTAGTCACTTGTAAGGAATGTTCAATGATTGGTACATGAAAATTAGAATTAATTTTTGTACCTAACATACCTTACAGACTAACCAATCCCTTTTAAGGGCCATTTAAATTAACTTAACGTCCCATGTGATTTTAACGGACATCAAGAACGTAGTCTGAAACGTTGTTTACGCACAATACAGTATTACTGGATTAGTCCGAGGGAGATTTAAGGCCGCAGTATGTTTGTTCAGGACTTGCGGTAACTAGTCTGTAAAAGAGAGGTCCAGCTGTAGGGTAACTGCAGGAATAACTAAGTTTAGCCAATGGTGCACCGGGAATTGTAACAAAATGACATCAGTTTGTCCAAACCCAGACTAGAACAAAGTTTCATACCTAAGTACAGCACAAATATTCTAGTCGTATACTGGCTACAGGCGATACCATAGAAAATATGTCATCTTTCAGTAACAAACAATTAGAAAAAGGAAAAAAAAAAAAAACAACCCCCTAAAACCCAGTTTCTATACAGTGACAATAAAAGACATCTGAAAACTTCATATACATATGATTTTAAATAGGTTTCAAAATATAGTCATCCTAATAAATAGTTTAAGCTCTTACAAGGGAACATGTTCTGTGGCTAGCGGACAACTGTACAAAGCATTACAACAACAGTAACGATCCAACATTAGAAAAATGGCAAGTACATCGGCATCAAGAATCATCCTGTTTTATAGAGAGGTAGGCTAGCTGTGACTCATGCTGCTGTTGAGCACCTGGCTGGCAGGGTATGCTGGGAGCTGTAGTTCAACAGCAGGTGATCAGCAACTAGTCTAACCCTTACATTATTTAAAAATTCATATGTGTAAACCACCAACTACAGATGATGGCTAGATTAGACTACAGGAACCAATGCAGAAGAAAAAAAAAAGATAAGCCCATGAATAGGGAGAATTGTTGGCCTATAGCCAGCATTACAGCAGCCCCTGTTAACATGGGATTATACCAATATTTAATACACAGAATTTCCAGTATATAAATATACAAGAGAAAAGAAGCAAACATTCTAGTGATTGAGCTTTAAAGCAACACCCGTAGCAGTCTCTTACAATTTGCAAACCTATATTTGGGATATTTTGGTTCATATCATAATCTTACGATATAAGATGTAATTTAGGGACAAACAATTAGCTGCGGCTAATTGTTGGCTCGGACCTGTTTAGTAAGGTTCTGCATCCCCATGCATAACAAGTATTTTTCATCACAGCCTCATGACATGTGTGAAGAAAAATCTATTGTAACTGTAGCTGCTGGGGTTTAATATGCAGGTAAACCCATAGACTCCAGCACTTTACATTGAATCTATGTGTTCGCGCACGTTACCCACGGATTTATAGCATGGGGAAAATGCATAATACTTGAATAGCTCTGGGCGTTAAACAAGCGGTGAACCACACAGGTAATTGGATCTGTCCCTAAATGTATTTTAGAAGTAGTACTAAAGACACATTGTCAGTCCCGATATGTAAAGTCACATAATAAATACAGTAATACATAACCAACCGGTTACACTCGTATCAAGAATGAGCGAGTTGCATTTTTTTTTTGGTTTCAATGTTTTGTCTCGAAAAAGTTACTAATTAAGAATTTGCTTAATGATAGCACAGTACAAAGGCTTTGGGATGCCCACATGCCACGTTTTTCTAAAAGTCTTCCTGTAAATAAATGATCGTATTTTCAGTGTATTGCACTCTGCTGCGCTGTGAAAGTCAACGCTGCTAAATATTTGGTAGTGTTGGCAGCAGGAAGAATATCCAATGCACTAAAAGTTATGATCAAATAGGAATCTGGAGCTGAGAGTACACACCAGATTCTATGATCAAGTCATATCCAGCTATTACACGGGCACTGATTATCTTCCACATAGAATGGCAGTAAAAGTTCCAATCCTGTACTGTACAAGAGGATTGTCCATTATGGTGCCAGCATCATGCCAGTGACAACCAACACAGTTGCTCTGCATATTCCATATCTAGGGCAGGTAAGCACAGGGATTGTAACTATAAAATAGATGGATCACAAAGTGTGAATGTTTGAGAACACCACCACTGCCTATATAGCAATCATAAACTACAACAACTTAGAAAACCACAAAGTGCAAACAGCCAAGAGTCAGTCAGGAAGGGTTTTGCAATCTATTTCTTCCTTTAAGGAGACACATCTAGAAAAAGATTTAGAATGTATGTAGAACAGTAGATGTAATAAGTGCAAGATGATAACTCACAAGCCAATCAGCTCCTAACTGTCATTTTCCAAATCCGTAATGATTAGCTGGTGCGTGATCACCTAACGCTTATCACTGCTGTATCACTTCTTTATCCCTTCTCCAGGTTAATACATCTGCCCCACTGTTCGTATTCCACATACATTTAGATGTCCTCGTAATGAGAAAACAAAGTAAAGTCCCATAACCCCACACTTGTGTTTATATACCCTTAACCAACCAATTATTTTTATGACTACAGAAATAAAATGTCACTTTCATATTGGTAATATGATAACACGTTAAGGTGGAGGGTGTTGTGTGCAAATGATTTGTTCAAATAAATAACCGTTGACTAGTTCATAATTCAGAATTCAGGTGAAAACATTTTACATTTCAGTCATTAAAACCAATAATAATTCTTCTTCACTTTTAACTGCACAAACATGCATAGTCACAACTTTCCCAAATTGAGCATGTATATCCAAGTCTGTAGAAAGTCACATGGTGTTACTTTTCTATTTCCCTCCGTACATCCTCTCTATGTCTGTTAAATAGTGGTTTTTCAGTTCTTTTCTCTTCAGTTTAAATGCATCTGTAACCAGACCAGTTTCAGGCGTCCAGGGATCTGGGCTTAATCGTACCTTGATAGGAATCTCAAACCGTTCCAATTTCACTGCAATACAAGAGAAATATAATTTAGTAAGAAGCAAAAAAATTGTGTAATACGCAACAGAGTCCTATTTTTACCATAGATTATTTCCATATCACTAGAAGAGCAAAAACTTCACATCAAATTATTAACAAAGTTTATTCCATAAAGAGAGTTAGCTGTAAAGTTTTGTGGGCTGAACCAGTGTTGACATGGATGAACCTATCAATCTAGGAACCAATTACCTAAGCGCTTTATGGCCAGTATTCATGGGGCACTGACTCCTTGTCAAATTGAAAAGCCTATTGATATTGGGCCTAGGGCCTAATTCAGACCTGATCACTGTGTTGTTAGTTTTGTTGTCCTGCGTTCAGATAGTCTCCACCCAAGGGGAGTGTTTAATTCACCCGTGCAAGTGTGCGATCGCATGTGTACGCTGTGCGAAAATGTCCCTCAGTCAGCTGACAGCTGCAAATCCGTTCGCACCTCACTCACCATCTAATGATTTTCCCACTATGTGCAGTCTGTGCCCAGCCCAGGACTTACTCCTACAGTGCGACCAGAACGGGCTGATCGGGGCCAGAGCGGACGTCACATGCCCTCCCAGAAAACGCTTGGGTAGGCCTGTGTTTTCCCTGACACTCCCAGAAAACGGTCAGTTACTACCCACAAACGCCCTGTTCATGTCAATCAGCTTGCGAATGGCTGTGCAATGGAAATTTTCGCACCAGCCTGTTGCTGTTTGGCGATGCTCGTGCACATTGCGGTGCATACGCAGTCAGTCAATCGATAATCGACGCTGTGCGAAAACCCACAGCAGCGATTAGGTCTGAACTGGGCCCCTAATTCAGACCTGATCGCAGCATCAAAAAATTTCTCCAGTGGGCAAAACCATTTGCATTGCAGGTGGGGCAGATATAACATGTGCAGAGAGAGTTAGATTTGGATGGGGTGTGTTCAAACTGAAATCTAAACTGCAGTGTAAAAATAAAGCAGGCAGTATTTACCCTGCACAGAAACAATATAACCCACCCAAATCTAACTCTCTCTGCCCATGTTATATCTGCCCCACCTGCAGTGCACATAGTTGTGTCGATTAGAGAGAGATCTTGCTGCTGAGATCAGGTCTAAATTAGGCCCATTGGCACAGGTCATAAAAAAGGATATTTATGGTAGACTTGCCATAGTTAAATCTCTTTCTGCGAGGTACACTGGATTCCACAGGGAATATATCGGGGGGTCCACAGACTCAAGAGGTTCAAATGGAGACTCTTGCAGGGCATTTAAGACAACAGACAGATCACATAGAACCACAGGGGGAACATAGAGAGGCTAAATCCGTAGAACACCCTGAGTGAAAGTATGAACATCACGAATAGACGCAATTTTTCTCTGAAAGCACACCGATAAGGCAGATATATGAACCTTGAGGGAGCCCAGACGAAGGCCTAAATCTAAGCCTTGTTGCAGAAAATCCAAAAGCCTGGAGGTTTTGAACGAATAGGCATCATAATTCTTAGCAGCACACCATGTGAAGTAAGAGTTCCAGACCCTGTAATAAATCCATGCAGAAGCCTGTTTGCACGAATAACCGCCTCGGAGAATCCTTTGGCCCTCAGGAGTGAAGCTTCAAGAGCCACGCAGTCAAAGCCAGTCTGGCCAGGTCTGGATAGACACAAGGGCCCTGAACGAGGAGGTCTGGGCGTTGAGGAAGTAGAAGAGGACGCCCTATCGATAGACCTTGCAGGTCTGAGAACCAATGCCCTCTGGGCTACACTGGAGCAACTAGAAGTAGTATTCCTCTTTCTTGCTTGAACTTCCGTAGTACCCTGGGCAGGAGTGACACAGGAGGGAACACGTATGGCAGCCGAAAGTTCCATGCAATTGCCAGTGCGTCCACGAACGCTGCTTGTGGATCCCTTGTCCTTGATCTGAAGACCGGAACCTTGTGATTGTGTCGAGACACCATCAGGTCTACATCTGGTAGGCCTCATTTGTCCACTAGAAGTTGAAAGACTTGCGGATGAAAACTCCACTCTCTGGCGTGAATTGCTGGCAGATGGCGTTCCGCCCAATGGAGGATTTTTGATACTTCCAACATTGTCATGCGGCTTCGAGTGCCGCCTTGATGATTTATGTATGCCACCGTGGTGGCTTTGTCTGATTGTACTTGAACAGGCCTGCTCAAGTACAATCAGACGACGCATTGAACACTGCCTGCAATTCCAGAATGTTTATCGGGAGGAGAGATTCCTCCCTGGTTCACCGACCCTGGAGAGAGTGTTGCTCCAACACCACGCCCCAACCCCACATACTGGCATCCGTTGTCAGGAGAACCCAGTTGGAGATCCAGAAGGGACGGCCCCTGCTCAACTTGGAAAGGATTAACCCCTGCAGAGGGCAGGAATGAAATTGAGCGTACTCTACCATGTCGAACGCCAACACCATGAGGCCTAGTACTTGCATCGCTGAGTGTATCAACACTCTTGGGTGAGTGCGAAGTTTCAGGACTTTCTCTGGCTGTGTGTGTCCAGCAGTGCCCCCAGGTGAACCATGCTCCGAGCAGGGACCAGGGAGGACTTTTTCCAGTTGATGAGCCACCCGTGGGCCTGTAGGAATTGGACCGTTAGTTCCAGATGACTGAGGAGAACATTGTGGGAGTTCGCCAGGATCAGCAAGTCATCCAGATACGGCAGGATCCTGATTTCCTGATGGCGGAGAAGGGCCGTCATCACAGCCATGACCTTGGTGAAGATCCAAGGGGCCGTGGCCAGTCCAAATGGCAGCCTGAAACCGATAATGGAGGTTGCCAATAGCAAACCGTAGATATTGTTGATGTGAGACGGCAATAGGTATATGCAGGTAAGCATCCTGTATGTCCAGGGATACCATATAGTCGTCGGGTTCCATGGCCATTACAATAGAGCGCAGTGTTTCCATACGGAATTTGGACACTCACAAATTTTGTTCAATGCTTTGAGGTTGAGTATAGGCCGGAAGGACCCATTTGGCTTCGGAACTAGAAACAGGGTCGAATAGTAACCCCTGCCTCTCTGGGACAGAGGTACCGGCACTACCACTCCTGTGTCCAGGAGGGATTGCACAACCAAGTGTAGAGCTTGCGCTTCTAACGAATCCGCAGGGATAACCGTTGTGCAAAACTGGCGAGGGGGACGTCTCTTGAAAGAGATTGCGTACCCGTGAGAGACAACTTCCCGCACCCAGGCGTCCGAAGTGGTCTTTAACTAGGCCTGGGCGAACTGCAGAAGTCGACCTCCCACCCTGGGGTCCCCCAGGCGGAGGCCCGCCCCGTCATGCGGCAGGCTGGTCTTGTTTGGAAGCAGGCTGACGGGCGGCACAGGATTGTTTAGATTTAGGCTTAGTGGTTTTGGAAGCACGAGCTTGACGCGGATACGCCTGACCCTTTGCTTTTCCTGTAGGTCGAAAGGAACGAAAGGTGGTACTCTTAGCCTTCGGAACTAGAAACAGGGTCGAATAGTAACCCCTGCCTCTCTGGGACAGAGGTACCGGCACTACCACTCCTGTGTCCAGGAGGGATTGCACAACCAAGTGTAGAGCTTGCGCTTCTAACGGATCCGCAGGGATAACCGTTGTGCAAAACTGGCGAGGGGGACGTCTCTTGAAAGAGATTGCGTACCCGTGAGAGACAACTTCCCGCACCCAGGCGTCCGAAGTGGTCTTTAACTAGGCCAGGGCGAACTGCAGAAGTCGACCTCCCACCCTGGGGTCCCCCAGGCGGAGGCCCGCCCCGTCATGCGGCAGGCTGGTCTTGTTTGGAAGCAGGCTGACGGGCGGCACAGGATTGTTTAGATTTAGGCTTAGTGGTTTTGGAAGCACGAGCTTGACGCGGATACGCCTGACCCTTTGCTTTTCCTGTAGGTCGAAAGGAACGAAAGGTGGTACTCTTAGCCTTCGGAGCAGAAGGATTAGTATTTGGGAGACACGCAGTCTTGGCAGTAGCCAAGTAAGTTACAATCTTGTTCAGATCCTCCCCAAATAGGATGTCTCTCTTAAAAGGAGCACCTCCAAGGTCTGTTTGGAGTCCAGGTCCACCTCCCAGGACTTCAACCACATAATTCGACGAGCCAGGATAGACGTAGTAGATGCCTTGGCTGCTATTACACCTGCATTAGAGGCCGCCTCCTGAATATAGTGGGAGGCTGTGGTAATATAGGACAGATATTGTCTGGCAGTGTCAGAAAAATCCTGAGGCAGCTCAACCTCAATTGCCTGAACCCATGCTTCAATTCCTTTCGCAGCCCAGGAGTCTGCCATAGTGGGTCTATGTACCGCACCAGTAAGAGTGTAAATAGACTTCAGGCATCCCTCCATATACTTAATTGTCAGTTCCTTCAGTGAGGTGACAGTGGTGACAGGCAGAGTAGATGACACCACAAGACGGGCGACATGAGAGTCCACCGGCAGTGGAGTTTCCCACTTGTTACTCAACTCTGCAGGGATAGGATAACGAGCTAGCATCATTTTAGACAGGGAAAATTTATTTCCTGGTGA